>NC_000068.7:118504349-118514349 GCF_000001635.26 Mus musculus
GGGGCTAAGAAGTGTTTGTTTTTAAGATAAGAGAGTTATAGTACTCAGTGCTGAAGGAAATGATCATCTGTGAGGCTCTAGTGGACGGTGCAGGGGAGAGGGATACATCTTGGTGGTCGTCTGAACAGGAATGGCCCCCATAGGCTCTTATGTTTGAATACATGGTCTCCAGTTGGTGAAACTGTTTGGGAAGGATTAGGAGTTGTGGTCTTGTTGGAGGAGATGTGTCACTGGGAGTGCGCTTTGGGGGTTCAAAACATACATTTCGTTCCCAGTGTCTCCCTGCCTGCCTCCCAGTTGCAGATCAGATGTGAGCTATTTCTACCACCATGCCTTTGCTCTGCCATTATAGACTTCAGCCCTCGAAAAGCATAAGCCCAAATTAAACACTTTCTTTTATGAGTTGCCTTTGCATTGGTGTCTTATCACAACAATAGAAAAATAACTGAGACAATCCTTGAGGAAGAAAAGGTATTAAGCTGTGATACACAGGTGACAGGTTGCTCTAGGATGAGAGAGGAGGGCACACGTGGGTACTCCCATCCACGAGTTTATTCGCTCAACAAGAGAAAAGAAGGCAGAAACTAGAGAGCAGACATAGGCACCTTGTGAGTCCTGGTGGTGGGAAGGCAAGTGCCCTACTGTAGTTGTAAGCTGCTTGCAGCCTACATGAACTGGGTACTCCTGAAAGGCAGGCTGGGGCTGAAAGAGAGACTAGACGGTGGTGAGAAAAGAATGAAGCCAAGACAACGTGGATTGTCTCAAAGGTGTCTCAGCAGGCAGCAGGATCTCAGAGAAGAGCAGGGCAGTTGATACATCAAAAGAAGCCAGCTAATTCGGAAAGCTGCACCGCAGGTGGCCCTACCTCAGTGGTGACAAGGTCTGCACCAGCCCACTTCAGACTGGGAGAGGATACACCCTGCATCTGTTTTTCCAAAGGAGAAGAAGGGAGTTCCTTGTAAGAGTGAGAACCAAGGGAAGGTACCCCAGAGTGGAGAAGACTTAGCCAGGTAATCCAGTGGGGAAGTGGGGCAGGTAAGTTAGCAGAGAAGCACGGTAGGGTTATGGGCAAGCCAATGCCTCCTTGAGGGCTGTGATTAGAAATGTGAGTGTGGTCAGGCAGCATTGCTACAGATGTTCCCCAGTGACACTGCTCAGTGCAGGTGTGGTATAGGCAGGGCAGCAGGTGGAGGCTGTATCAGCAGCCAGGCTTGGCAGCAGAGAGCTTGGACAATGGCTAGAGACTGTCATGGAAGGCGGACTCAAGCTAGAGGAGGTCAAAGGGGGCTGATGAATGGTGAAAAGAGAAGCTCAATGGTGCAAGGGGACAAAGGACAGAGAGGAGGTGAGCGTATAAATGAGCTGAAAATACAAGGAGTAGGGCTCCTCAGAATGGGGTGTGACAGATGCTGGAGAACTGGAGTCAGGGTTTGAGGAAGGTCTATGCCCACAATCTCCAAAATGGCTTACCTGCTGCTACCCTCTCATTTGTCATGTTCTCTTTCACAGAATCTCTGCCTGACAGATTATACAGGACTTACTTCTTTGTTAACCAGCCTTGCTCTTGTCATTATGTAAGCTCCTGCTGGCTAGGACATTTTGTGTCTCTCTGATTTACTCCTTAAGCCTCAACCTGAAGAAGTGAGTGTGATGTACAGGAAAGGCTCAATGATATGTGCTGTATAAATAAATGAATGAATGGCTGGATGAATGAATGAATGAATGAATGAATGAATGAATGAATGGTAAGGTCTTGAGAATGACGAGTCAGTGGTTGCAGACAGGAAGACAATGAACCAAAATCTGAATGAGTACTAAAATCTGAATGAGTGGAAGTTTGGTAGAGTATACTAACACTAGAAGGGATAGTGGCTGGCTTAAGACAATCTCTAAGGAAATGCAAGACTAAGATGTAGCTCAGTGGTAGAGCACTTGCCTAGCATACAAAAGGCCTAGTTTCTACCAACAGCACCACCACCACCACCACGACCACCACTAAATAAGTAAATAGAGAGAAAAGGCAAAAGATGGACTTAAACATGGGGTGATGCTGGTTATGGTAGCATACCCCTTTAATCCCAGCACTGTTACAAGTTCAAGGTCAGCCTGCTCTAGGTGGTGAGTTCTAGGCCATTTCTAGGCCATCCAGGGCTAGATAATGAGACATTTCTGGAAAGAAAGAAAGAAAGAAAGAAAGAAAGAAAGAAAGAAAGAAAGAAAGAAAGAAAGAAAGAGGGAGGGAGGGAGGGAGGGAGGGAGGGAGGGAGGGAGGGAGGGAGGGAGGGAGGAAGAAGAGAGAGAGGGAGGAGGGAGAGAGAGAGAGAATAAGAGGCTAGAGAGATGGTTCATAAGTCAAGAACACTGATAGCTCTTCCATAGGATCTAAATTTCATTCCCTGGACCCCACACACACATGCATGCACGCGCGCGCGCGCGCGCACACACACACACACACACACACACACACACACACGAAGGATGAAAGGATTGAGACCTGTGGCACCTCAGCCTGGGGTAGTGGGGTAGGTAAGGAGAAGCAAGCGAAGCACTTTCCAGTTCTCTGCTCTCATCAAAATAGGAGCGACTGATCAAACCATCAGTGATTCTTTGATAATACTATATAGCCTGGAAGAAGTGCAAAGAATTGAATGACATCCCTGTAGTGAGACACACTGGTCTCCAACTCTGACACTGTCCCTCAAACCAAAGCAGGAGCCAGGCCTGGCAGTGCACACCTGTGACTTCAGCATTCAGTATGGCAGGAGGACCCCAAGTTTATGGTCAGTCTAAACAACATAATGAGGCCTTATAAAGGGGGTTGTCTGTAATCCACAAAGAGAATGAAAACCGATGTTGAAACATATCGGTCAGTCAAGCGATAAGCCATTATCATCATCATCCTATAACATTCACCAATTAGGAACAAAAAATGCACAATCAGTTCATTAAGGGATCCTGTTCTGGGCAGGAGAGACTGACTCATCAGGGGAAGTTGCTTCCTGCCAAGCCTGACAGCCAGAGCTCTGTCCCCAGCAGCCATGTAGTAGGAGAGTAGTGACGTCAGTGTAGTAGAGAGTGAGACTTGGACCCACACAAATCCAAGTGCGCTGTGGTGCACATACGAATCACACGAATATACACAAAAAATAATTTTTAAAAAGGAAATGATACATTGCTAATAAAAATTTACTTTTTACATTTAATATTTATCAAATTTCATAATCAATGCTGTTCTGATCAATTAAATAGTAACTATTACAATAGCTAAAATCATAAGAACATTCAGAGCTTTATAAAAAGTATTAAAGTGCTCAGGAGGTGGTGAAGCACACCTTTAATTCCAGCACGTGGGAGCAGAGGCAGGCAGATCTCTGTGAGTTCAAGGCCAGCCTGGTCTACAGAGAGAATTCCAGGACAACCAGGGCTACACAGAGAAACCCTGATGCCAAAAACCAGAAAAGAAAAGTGTTAAAGTTTTAGTCTGCCCATGGAAGATGCAGGCAAGAGAATCAGGAGTTCAAGTCCCTCCTGGGGTGGGGGTGGGGGCAGTAATGAATCCAACATCACTGCGCTTGCAGAAGACTTAAGTTTAGTTCCTGCCACACACCTGGCAGCTTATAACTGCCTGTAATTCTAACTGTAGAGGATCAGATGCCCTCTTTTGGATTCTAAGGGCACCTGTATTCACATGTGTACATTCCTGCAGACACACACACACACACCCCACACCCTCCACATACGCACACAGTTAAAAATAAAATAAAACTTTCATTATTTTTATTAAACCAAAGAAACAAAACACCCACAAATGATCATGTACACCTTTAATCTTAGCACTCAGGAGACAGAGGCAGGCAGATCTCTGAATTCAAGGCCAGCATGGTCTACAGAGCTGTTGGGTTCAAGGTGGAAGCCAAGAAAATTCGCTTTAGATTTGGAAGCTTCAAGTGAAAGCTTTATTTTCTGAGTGTTCAGGGAAGCAGCCAGCTTGGGATCGGCACCTTGTCCTCAAAGGGAGACTGTACAACATTTTTATAGGATGGGAACACAAAATGAGGAGGAGCAGCAGTGTGGGCTGTTGCGTTGACCAATCATATTTTGACATCAGGGGATAAACAAAGAAGTTAGCATTTGTCTCTGAGCTTCTCTGAGTCTCCTGGTTTCAGGGTCCTGGATTCTGCTTTTGCAGTCAGGTCCCCTTCTGAACTCTGGTCTTGAATTTAGAATGATAAGGGAACAAAGAAGTGGGCAAGCTGCATGTAGTCAATTAAGTCAAGACTAGCAGGACAGTTCTAACTTGTGTGCCTTAGTTTAGATAACGGGACAACAGCATCTTCTTCTTTATATCCTTTACTGATTAACAGACAAACATGAAGCATCTGAAGAAGCAGGATAGGAGTTGAATTCCAGGGCCCGGGAACATGAACTCAGTTTTGATCCTGCCAGCAAGGTGGAACTCATTCCTGCGATGGCTGGACTCAGGAAACTGTCTCTTAACAGAGCAACTTCCAGGGTGTCCAGGGCTACACAGAGAAACCCTGTCCTTAATTAATTAGTTAATTAATTTAAAAATTAGTTGGGAGTTTGAAGCAGGAAGATCTTCAGTTTGAGGCCAGCCTGTACTACACAGCAAGATCTTGTCTCCAGCAGACAAATAAATAAAAACATTAGTTTGTTCCACTATGGTTTTTAAATGGACATTGAATGGTGTGTGTTACATATCAAAGCAGACACTGGCTGCCAGGTTCTCAGCATTGCAAACATCTGTTACAGAGTCCTGGCTCCTCGCCGCACTTCTCACCCTAAACCTCTCCAGCCCCTGGGCTTTGCTTCCTTTCTCCCAGTTTTTCTTTTCCTATAAAATTCAGCCATTTTGACAATGCCCTCTCTTGGCTTCTTGGTTCCCCTCTTGGTCCCCGTCCCCCATGGCCCGGTCTATTCTGTGGGCCATGTTCAGTCTGAACTCTTCCCCCCCCCCCCACTTCCCCCGAGACAGGGTTTCTCTGTGTTCCCCTGGCTGTCCTGGAACTCACTCTGTAGACCAGTCTGGCCTACGAACTCAGAAATCTGCGTGCCTCTGCCTCCCAAGTGCTGGGATTAAAGGCATGCGCCACCCGAGTCTGGCTCAGTCTGGACTCTTACAGATGCTCTGGCTGTTCTCGCCATCATGTCTACAATAAAAACTTTCTCCTCGATTTTATGTAGGAGAGTGGTCATATCCTCATTTTTATTCAGTGTGAAACTACTGGGGGGAAAGAATGCTTCAATGTTTAGCCAGCACTGGCTAGTTTAAAAGAAATCCACGAGTTCAAACCTGTAATGCCAGCACTTGCGGCAGGAAGACGGCCACAAGTGAGTTGAAGGCTAGCCTGGGCTATATAGTGAGTTCCAGGTTAGCCCCAGCTAGGGAGTGAGACTCTGTCTCAAACAAAACAAACAAATGAATGAGAAATCAAGCCAGGTGGACAGCTCAGAAGGCGAAGGGTGTCTGTTGCCAAAGCTAACAAGCTGAATTTGATCCCTGGGACCCACAGGATAAAAGGAGAGAATCAAAGCCAGCAAGTTGTCCTCTAACCTGCCAGGACATAAACCACTCACATCGTACAAATAAGTAAACAGATGTAATGAAAAATTGAACCAAAAAAAAGAAAGAAAAAAGAAAGATGTTAAATTTTAGTTGTAAAGTGTCACTAATAATTTTCCTCTAAAACTTCCTGACTATTCTGTATAATAAAGGCATGTGTTCCTTAAAACGCTGCAAAGGATGACCTTGGTAACTAAACTTGGGATAAAAAGATTTAAGCGCCAACTTAAAAAGCTAAAAAGGGTACTTGAGGGAAAAATAAAAAACTTCAAGGGGCCATGAGGGTGAGTGGGGTGTATGGGTTGTGGATAGGGTGTAAGGGTCTCTAGTCTACAGAGCCTGCACCTCTGAGAAGCCCACTGAAGTGGGCTTGGAAGTGCATCTGCTTCTACCAGCAATCTTTCAAGCCACTAAAATCACAACAAAAGCCCCAACAGCAGGCCCTGCCCTGGGGCTCTGGAGGCTGCCCCACTCTGGCCTCCCCTGCCACCCCATCCTCTCCCGCCCGCCCGCCTGGCCGCCCGCACTGGCCGCCACCTCTCGTCCAGCCTGGAGTAAATAAACCACCGGGCAGGGACCCAGACAATGGGCCTTGGCGAGGAGTTAATGGGCTGGGCCTCTCGCGCTAGCCGAGTGTGACCGGAGCTGGCAGGGGGCCTGGCCTGGCGCCAGCATCGATTACGACTAGACGGAGCCAGGGCAGACTTGGCACGGACAGGCCCCACAGCTGGCAGATTCAGTCACCCTCACAGAGAGGGCACGAGGCCTCCCCTGGGCGCTCACTGTCACCCGCTGGCTGGGCTCCCGCCTCCACCAGCACTGCAGGTGGGGTGGAATTACCAGTTGCCCCTACACACACATACACCCTGGACACTGATTTTTGATCCTTCCCAAGTCTGTTCTTGATCAAGGCTCTTCTGTCACAGGCTGATCTGGGCCTCATAGACTAGGGGGATTGAAGATTGGGTTTACAGAACAGGCCATGTCCTCCCGCAGTGAGGACAGAGCTGGGCTGGAGTCTGCCAGATGAAAGGGGTTCTTTTCCTATCCCCACAAAGTCCTCCAGGACGATAGTGGGACATGTCGGGGAACAGGCCTTCTTGACTTAGATGGTGTCAGACATCAGCATCCTTAGGGCCAACCAGCAACAGTGTGTCCATACCTCCAACGGAAGTTGGCCTCTCCGAGTCTGAGCGCAGGTGTTACTCCCACAGGTTTCAGCACTCTTCGCCCTGTATTTCCCTCACTTTCCCCTCCTTTTGTGAGCTCTGGTTTCCAGAGGGGGTTTGAACCATGACTGACTGATCACTGAGGGGAGCGCTGAGCTTGAGAGGACGGAGTGGGTAGGAGAGCGAATGACCCACCAAACAAAGTGATGGTCTTGAAGCAGAAAACAACACAGGGAGGGATAAAAGTGTGGGTGAGAAATGTCCGCACGCTTGGACAGGTGGGATGGGAGGATTTGACTGTATTTACATCTGAGTGTGTGTGTGAGGCCCCTGACATGGGTGTTAGGAACCGAACCTGGGTCCTGTGGAAGAGCGGCAAGGGCTAGGGCTATCTATCACTCTGGTCCCAACACTTACTTTTTAGTGTCCTTGAAGGACCTACAAAAAGCACTTAGGTCGTTTAGGAACATAAAATGTGCTACGCATAACTTGGCTCATAAAATTGTCACCTTCGTTATGTGTTTTCAGAGATGTGAAGTCCTGTCTGAAAGTTAAAAAGGACTCCTCAGGGAATCTCTCCCACCTCCTTCCCCATCCAGTCCAGATTCACCCTTCCCCCTTACACAGGACTCTTCTCCCTGCTTAGCCTCTCACTCCACCCTAATGCAGTCAGTTCCTCAGGGCCCCGTGTACAGAAGGGTTCTGAGCTGGGTTTAATTAACACCAGCTTAAGAGCCATCTTTTTTTCCCTGGGTGCCCCAGGACAGGTAGCTGACTCAGCTCACAGCCTTGCCTAAGGCCATTGCTGATGGGCCATGGCTGCCCTTTCCCTCGTGTTGCTTGTACCTGCCTCCCCTGTGGGCGCCAACCCACAGCTTCTGCTTCCTCTACATCCCCTCTTCTGACTCTGCCGATGCGATGGTATTGGGGATGCTGTCGGGTGATGGGCGAGGGTTATTTCTCCCTCCTCAGCCCTTGGGCCGGGTGAGAAGCCTTCAGAGGAGCTACTTCATCCTGGCTGCTCCCTTCACATCCTGGCTGAGCCTGATGGTGTTTGTGCAACCTTCCCGTCAGCTCCTGGGAGAAGTTCAAAGAGCTTCAGTCTAGTTTCCTCTCCAGACAAGCAGCTTTCCCTGCTGGTCCCCTGCCCTGGTCTCTCGAGGAAACTACCCTTTCCTTTCCCCCTGCCTCTCCCTCCAGCAGGTCAGGAGTATCCTGAGAGCAGAGGGGTCATCTGAAGCAGGCCTTTGGGAGGGAGAGAGGGCTTCTGGTCACTAACTTCACGGCATCCAGAGCCACCAACCCTGGGAAAGGTTCATGGATTGTTCAGGAACATGCTTCCGCAGGCTGTACTTCCTGGCCACCCGTGCCATGAGAATGTATCCCACACGCTGCCTTTCTGAGGAAGTTTAACTACTGAGCCCATTCACAGAGAAGATGTTTTTGATCCTAGGCCTCTCAGAAGAGGCCTCAGAACTGAGAATGTTGTCCGTTCCTGGCTGTCAGTCAAGGCCATAACTCTCTGATGGGGAGTATCTGGTTCTCCAAGGCTTGAACTGGACTGGATCCATTCTAACTACCCTTAGAAAACTTACACGGTGCTCAAGGATACACGCTGGCTCAGTGAGTGCTAACCGCCACCCTTGCCCTCCCCGCCCCTCTCCTCCTCCACCAAAGAGGACGGGGGATGGAAGGTCCTGCTGTTCACTCTCCATACATCCTCTGGGGCAACTGCCTTTCGTGCCCGGAGAGAAACAGAGCCCCAAGTTCACCCTTTCCACAGAAGCCCACCCTCTCCAGAAATGGATAATCTAAATAGATAGGCAAGCCAGGAGACCAGGTGAACAGTGAGTCCATTCGGCCTAGAACACACCCTGATCTAGATTCCAAGAAGCCAAGGAGCTGGTTCTTTGAGAAGCCACAAGAGTGAGCCTTGTGGACAAGACTCAAAAAACACGAGACTATCTATTTGAACTTCAGAGAAAGGGGTTCTGGACTGTGAGACAGAGGACAAATGAGTCAGCAAAAAGACTTCCCATGCCCCAAAGGGGAAGAGGAGGGAGGATGGGGAATTTCCATCATCAAAGATTGGGAGGATGCTGGGTAGAAGTTGAAGGGGAACCGGCTACTCCTACTTGGGGCAGGAACTTAACATCGCTGGATCTGAGTGATTTACCCCAAGTCCAGTGATGAGATGAGAAAGGGAATTCATGGATTTTAGCCATTTTCGTCACTTGTGTGACCCACCAGTGTCTCAGGCTTTCCTTACAGAATTAGTTCACATGGACTTGGAAGTGCTTGTTGTAATGACAGGGAGTCCTAAGTGAGCCAAGCCTGGGAGAGGAGACAACTGTGCTGGTGTAACAGAAGGGTTACTGGAGCAAGCTGAATCCTGACTGACAAGTCGCAAAGGCTGAGAAGTGTTACAGGGAACACCCTACCTGTGGGGAGAAACCCATTCTGTAGCTCACGCTCATATGCCAGAAAGAGTGCCAGTTCCGGTAAATGACTGCTCTTTGAAAGGCAGCAATGTCTCTTCATTTGCTTGCTTGCTTTTTGAGACAAGGTCTTCTGACATTCTGTAACCCAGGCTAGCCTAAGCTAGAAATCCTTTAGCCTTAGCCTCCTGCAAATGTGCTGGGATTACAGGTAGGTGTCTCCAAACCCAGCAGAAGCAACGCACCTTAAAGAAATAGAAGCTAAATCAGACACTGCTGAGGGATAGCTTCAGTTCCACCAGTCTGGAGGCAGAGGCCGGCCTGCTCTACAGAGTATGTTCCAGGACAGCCAAGGCTACACAGAGAAACCTTGTCCTATAATGGGGGAGGGGTTGGGTGGAGAGGGACCAGAAACTTTTATAGGTAAACATTTTGGTTTTGTTGTTGTTGTTGTTGTTGTTGCTCAGTGCTAGGAATCGAACCCAGAGCCTCATGTATCCAGCTCTAGGCTCTACCACAGAACAATGTTCCCTCCCTAGCCAACATTTGAATTTCTTTCTTTCTTTTTCTGAAGATTTATTTATTCTTATTTTATGTATATGTTGTTTTGCCTACATGTATATCTGTGTACCACATGTATGACTAGTGTCCCCAGAGGTCAGAGGGTGTTGGATTCCCTGGAACTGGAGAAACAGAGCAGTTGTGAGCCACTACGTGGATGCTGGGAGTCACTCCCAGGTCCCCTGTACAAGCAGCAAATGCTCTTAACCATCGAGCCACCTCTCTAGCCACTCCCCCCGCATTTCAAT